>NC_056748.1:1157347252-1157388272 GCF_019279795.1 Protopterus annectens
TTTTCTAAGTAGTAGCCAGAATACAGAACATTTCACTAAGTACAAGAAGTGGTGAATGACAACGTTAGAATTTTATAAAGCCATGGAAAGAATTATAATGAAATGATGAATAATGACATAGAAAACCTTCAGACACTGGACCCAACCCAGTTTGGTTTCATCAAGGGCAGATTATGCCTATGCAACCTGGTGAACTTTTTTGAGAAGGTCACCAAAGCATGAGAGGGCAAATGGTTCACACTGCCTACCTTGACCTGGCCAAGGCATTTGACACAATACCCCACTCTCACATTGTTGATAAACTTAACAGGTTTGGTAAAAACAACAAAGAGATGGAGCAAGTGAGAAACAGTACCAAAACCACAATAAATCACTCGGGAAAGTCCAAATAAGGGTATGAGCACAAACAATGATGAATCCAACAATGTAGTGAAGATTGAACAGCTTGAACACACAGTGGTAAAAATCCAAGAAGTTTAATAACGCTTATATCCAAGGAAGTACGTTTTCGAGTATCTTCTTCAGATAAAACAAACACCAATGCTTTGAATAATACACTGCTTATATACATAAGTAATGAATTGAATAATAGAATAATAGAATAATAGAATAATTAATAACATTTTAGTATAAAACCCCAAAACACTTAAAAGATGTGTTTATTTACTTCACATTTAATGTATGGTAAAAATATAATGTAATAATATAAAATATCCCCAAGCATTGTATGAATGTTCTAAAATTCAATCAATAACATAATAAATTTAATCAGTATAGTAAAATATAACTTTAAAAAAATTCAAGAAATAAGTAATAAATAATGAATAAAATGGTGTTCTGTCACCATCTAGTGGGCAAACATAAAATCACAATTTAGCAGCTCTTAACTTTAAAAGAGGAACAATAGAGAGCATATCATTCAGACCTGGTTCTTTGGTGGCATCCAAAATTATTTGCCAATACAATTCCCTGTACTCCAGTTTAGTTTCCCACATGCCACCCCTTATTTCTTTGGGTACTACCTCCAGAACAAAAAAATGAAAAACAGAATTAGTGCATGTTTGTGAATGACGAAATAATGCATTATTAAGATTACCTTTTTTCATTTCATAATAGTGCTCATAAATTCTGGACTTTAATTTCCTTTCGGTTTTCCCTACGTAAAAAGAAGAACAGGAGTGGCATGTGGCAATGTATACAACACCCTGTGTATTGCAATTTGCAAATCTAGAACTTGTAATGATTCTATTTCTACTGGGAATTGAAAGTTTGGAACCAATTTTTATGTATTGGCATTGAGAACAGGTGCCACATTTAAATGTACCTGATCTGTGGGTTAGAACCTCACCTGTAGTAAGTCCACCAAACTCAAAAATATTTTTGAGATTCGTATCTCTCCTGTATATAAATTGTAATGGCTGCTTTTTAATGTATTCCAAATCCGTAATTTCCTTGAACCTATCCCATTCCTTGTGTATCACCTTTTTGAGTACAACTGAATCACCGGTGTAATTCATAACATATGCATTGGAAAAATTGTTGTTATTATTGTTAATGAATCCTGATTCAACAGGGTTGGTGGTGTTTACAGATTCGTCCTGCCCTAAAATAGGGGAAAATCTAGCTTTTCTACCTTCAAGTACAACATTGTAAACCTCCTCACACAAATAAATTGGGTACCCCCTTTCCTTGAACATTTCCATAATGTATATACTGTCTTCAAAAAAATCAACATCCTCCGACGTCATTCTACTGGACCTGATCAATTGGCCCTTCAAAATGTTTCTCTTTTGTCCAAATGGATGTCCACTAGTAAAATGAAGACAGGAATTTGAAAAGGTGGGTTTCCTATATATCTTGGAGGTAAAATGGTCATCTCCCTTACTTATTAAAACATCTAAATAAACACATTCATCATAATTGATACTGTATGTAAAATCCAAGAAAGTTGTACTGTTTTTTATATAATCCAAAAATTCATGAAACCTTTCAACCGTGTCAGTCCAAAAAATGACAATGTCGTCAAGAAAACGTTTGTAAAGAACCCAACAGTTGCTAAATTCACACTGATTGATAAATTGAATCTCCCACCATGTGAGAACAATATTGGCATATGTAGGGGAGCACTTAGCCCCCATTGCTACCCCCCCCCCCCTCTCTTGCCTGAAAAATTCTCCCTGAAAGAACATAAAATTGTTGTTGAGGACTATTTCCATTAACAAAAGACAGGTCCTAAATACATCTCCAGAAAGACAACCATGGTGTACCATACTTTCCTCAAGCCATAACAACCCTATATCATGAGGGATAGAACCAAAAAGGTCCACAATATCAAGGGTAATAAAAATTATGTTCTTGGAAAAAAGATTAGTCTTCACCTGTCTTAAAAAATCCCAAGAATCCCTAAGTACTGTTGTACCTTGGTTGGATAAATCTTTTAATTTCACATCAATAAATTTGGCTAAAGGGGTTGTAATGGAGCCTTCAGAGGAAACTATGAGTCTCAAAGGTGGGTCATTATGATCTTTGTGAACTTTCGGGATCCCAAAAACAGATGGAACCCTAGGATTCTGATTGTGAAGAAAGTTGTAAATGTCCAAGTCAATAGTGCCTTCCAACAATAAATCATTGAGTAATAAATTAATTTTTGCTTTGGAAATATTAATTTCATTGATGGAGGCTTTGGAATAATGTAAAGTGTTTTCTAAACTTTCCTTCATTTTTGACTCATACAGGATAGCTTCCATTAAAACAGCACCGCCCCCTTTGTCCGGTTGCATAATTCTAATGGATTTATTGCCCTTTAAAAATTCTAATAAATGCAGTTCTTTTTTTGATAAGTTAGAAATCACATAGTGGGAACTAACTGCATTCCTTATTTCCCTTTCTATTAAATGTTCCAGATTCCTTAACTGTGGATGGAGTGGTGGGTTAAAAACACTCCTTTTCTTTAATTTAACATCATTATTAACGTTGGAAATTGTGTTGGAATTAGAAATACTACCCTCAAACATGAGGCCCAAATTTTGTTTTCTTAAAAATAATTTCAGATCCACTATGGCTCTTGGAATGTTGGCCTTCCTCAAAGGAATGAATTTAAAACCTTTAACAAACAATTCAAAAAATTCAATGGAAATATCCAATGCACTGTAATTGAAAATCTTATACTGTTTGAATTCAAAAATATTCCCATTTTGTTGTATAAAATTTGTAACATGATTTACTTCCTGTAATTGTTCCTGGGTTGATATGGATAATGATTGTAATACACCGGGGCACGGTTGCGTAATCTGTCTGACCTGCGTAGGGGGGGTAGATACTCTAAAGGGATTTCTTCATGATGTTCATCAGTGATACTGTTGTTAGAATTGATGTCAACATTTGTATCTGTTTGATTGATATTGCCTACAAGTTCACCCCTATATGAATTATATGGTCTAGGTTTAGGATAGGCATTCCCTAACCTATAGGCTTTGATGTCTCTCTCCATTTTAGAGGCCTTCCTTTGCATATTCTTAATACATTCCTTTTCTATGTCAATAAAAATATTGTTATATATAGTTCTCTCAGTTTCAACATTGTATAATAAATCATTGGTATTTTTTGAATTGACATTGTTGATCTTTGTCACTAGCTGTACCCTGACTCTATCATTCTCCACTATTATGGCCTTAGCTATCTCAATGCCACAATTATCAAAAATATTGATTAAATCCTTGTGAAATTAAGAGTTTTCTTCTACCCTATTAGGGTACTTGCAAACACGCAAGCCCTTGGGGACAATACCCTTGTTAATACATTCTTGTAAATAGGTGGAATCACAACCCAGTCATTCATATTTGTCAATATAAAAATACAAAATATCAAGTTTCTCCTTGTAGGTATTAGTATGTGAAGAAACATCATCAGAATCAACATTACTTGTGTACATTTTGAATTTTTTGTCAAGAAAACCTTTTAAATCAAAAGGTAAATCAGAATGTGTAAAGTCACCTTGTTTACGAGGCAAACGCGGATCGCGCTGCCCACGTTGCTCTTTGGCTGGTAAAGAATGTCCGTTTAAGCAACCACCACTATCAGAAGTCCCAGAACGTAAAAGATGAGGAAATTCGTCAAAATCATTCGAATTAGGTAAGGCAGATCGAGCTGTCTGTCTCCATTCAAACAGTGATTCGAACAAGGAAGTGGTTCAACTGAAGGTAAACAGATAGGAACCACGCTAGTGGTTTGCATACGCTGACTGGAAGGGTGTAAGGAGCGCTCATTAGCTAGAGCTACAATAGATACACAAACCGGTGTCAAAAGTTCTACAAGTTGGGAAAGTTGCCCAATAACTTTCCGTAATTCACCCTTCTCGGAGGAAGTGGATTCATTGTTGGTCTCTGCCCCTGGTGCCTCCGCCATCACAACGATACAATAAACACAACAAAGAGATGGAGTGAGTGAGAAACAGTACCAAAACCACAATAAATCACTCAGGAAAGTCCAAATAAGGGTATGAGCACAAACAATGATGAATCCAACAATGTAGTGAAGATTGAACAGCTTGAACACACAGTGGTAAAAATCCAAGAAGTTTAATAACGCTTATATCCAAGGAAGTACGTTTTCGAGTATCTTCGTCAGATAAAACAAACACCAATGCTTTGAATAATACACTGCTTATATACATAAGTAATGAATTGAATAATAGAATAATAGAATAATAGAATAATTAATAACATTTTAGTTATAATTAATAACATTAAAAATAAATAAAATCCTGTCAGCACCTTTACACCCCAGCATAACTTAGACATTGTCAACATTACATTACCTAGCATAAATTCAACAACTCATTCATTATTTCTTTCCAGGTTCTGACTACTATCTTAATGCAAGACCAGGAATCACAAAAAGTGACATCACTTTACTGCTACACAAACCGATCCGAAATGTAGAACTAGTACTACAAGCCAGCACCACAGCTGACTCTAACTAAATTGGATGTGGCTCAAAATGAACACTGCAAACACCATACCACATAACAGTAGTTTACCTGCCACCTCAATCCTTGTTAACAAAAATTCCAAATACTACTAAATGATATGATCACTTCATTCCCAGACATAACCTTAGTCTAAACGTTTTGGGCCCAGTGCACAATGACATCTCAAAACTTCTCAATGACGTTATCTTCATTCAGCTTACACAACCCAGCGTGATACCCTCAAATGAATTGCTTCTTGATTTAGCAATCACAAACAATACATCCACCATATCTTCAATTACCATGTATCTCCAATCTGTTAGTGATCACTATCCCATCCTAAGACTAAAAAAATCAGACTAAGTATATATCCTAAAGAAACAAATCTCAGACTAACATCAACAAGCTTAAAAACCTACCTGTAATCTATCAACTTTTCCCTTGTAAATGACTTAATGGAGCAAACTATGCAACCACAGCTCTTACCAATATGCTCAAAATGTGTACAGAAAACCAACAATACCCAGTTTACACATGCATTTAAGGCTCATATAAGATGCAAAAATAATGCATGTCATACATGGAACCACAACCCCATACCAAACACAGATTTACAATACACCCAGTTACATAAACTTGGAAAACAATCAATCCGATGACAAAAAAAATTCAAATCAAAACTAAATTCATTGATTAACAGACCAAAACTATTCTGGAAACATCACACAAGTACCTCACAAAGATGATTACTGACCTCAAACAAACGTCCTACACTGACCGCCTCAAAAATCTCCAGCTTTACTCCATAGCATTTCGCCTACTCCAAGGTGATCTCTGCCTAACATATATAGCTATGTCAAACCCAGCACTGTTGGACATGCTACACCTAAAGAAATCCCAATCCTACCAAGCTACACGCTCTAGGGACCTAAACCTTGTCACCACAATAAACAGGACATGCTGGAGGGATAGATTCCTGTCCCAGAGACTTCCAATACTCTGGAACAGGCTACCCATCTATGTCAAGCAAAGTTCTTCATTAGCACTCTGCAAGAAAAATCTTGATGATTAGATGGGAAATAGGAAATACATCCCGGGGATCACTTCTGTGTCTCTGCTCGTCAGTGGCACAGGAAAATAACTTTCTTGGGTGGCGTAAGCCAGGGAACCTTGTTGGCTAGGCTTACGTAGGCCCTTGGGCCGATAGCCTAGTACCTACCTATGAACCTATGAACCTATGGAAATAAGTTAATTGCATGACTGGGTGAGAGACACAATCATCATGAAATATCACCAACTCTGCTTTCACCCTGTAACTTTCCTTAAAGAATTTGTTATTCTTCCTGTCATGTAGAACAGTAACTCACATTCCCCAGACAACGCCCCAACATTTCCACCTTTCATCCCTCCCTTCTACTTCAAACTAAGTAAAAAAGACCTCCTAGCACTATTAACAGGTTCATAGGTTCATAGATGTATACTAAGTTAATGGCCCTGGAGCCTTTACAAGCCTAGCCCATAGAAGTTCCCTGGCATCATGGAGTGATCCCCGGGGTGAACCTTCCATTTCCCATCCACTCATACAGGTTCATATGTGTGTTATAGGTTCACAGGTATGTGCTAGATGCGCCAGTATGTACAGATAATATACAATCCTGGTTTCAGTTGCAAGTTAAGTGTTTGTGGGCCCTGGGATGTTTCGGACTATGGCCCCCACCATGTGCACACGCACACACACACACACACACACACACACACACACACACACACACACACGCACACACGCACGCACACACACACACACACACACACACACACACACACACACACACACACACACACACACACACATGCTCACTTTTTTGTACCATGCGCAAATGCAGGTTTATTTGGATTCGTAGTGAAGAAAACCAAGCCAAACAGATGAAGCCTGCCTCCAAAAATAAATAAAAACTTTCAATGCAAGATTAGCACTCAGATACAGATAAAATGTAATACTTTTAATAAAAAGCAATAAAACAAATAAAATTAGCAAAATAAAACACCAGGTAAAACAGATAAGTGCTTTCACTCCAGTCCTGGAGCTTCATCAGATCTAATTAACACAGAGCTTGAGACTATTTATAGATATAAAGATTCTGCAGTTACCTGTTCAGATCACGTGACCTCGGGAGAGGTCTTAAGGGAACATCATTCAAACCTTTTCCCTTGTCACTTTGCATTTCTAGAATCCATTTAGTTTCTAAACATTCAGTTTTATTACTAACATTATCACCCCAAATGCTCTTATTCAATAGCTGCAATACAAGAAATTTTAATGTATGTGTAGTCCCAGCACTTAAGACATGTTTACATAAAACATTCTTTTTGTCTTTCCTGGATATATCATACATATCCCTCACGAATGCAGTCTTTAAGCATTCTGTTGTCTTAACAACATAAAAACTATTATATGCTGTGCAGGTTGCAAGATATACCAAGTAACAGCTCTTGTAATTGCAAAAAATGAAGCTTATACACATGCTTAGTCATGGGATGATGATATTCATACTGACACACATTACAGTCACTGCAGGGATGTGTGCCTTTTCTATTCGCTGTAGGTTGTTTCCTAGCAAAAGGTTTATAGCATAATATTTTCTTAAGGAAGTGTTTTTCTTAAAACAAAACCTAGGATAGTCTCTTAGAATAGACTGATTTCTGTCATTACAGGTTAAGACATGCCAGTGCCTTTTAAAAATATTACCTATAAAGCTGACATCATTGGAAAAAGTTACACTCATTCTTTATGTATTACCCTATGGGACCAATGCTGTTAATTTATTATCATCCTGAGATGAGAAAAAAGGTCTAGCATAACCTTTTCTATGTGACATAACATCACTTTTTGCTTTGTCTAAAAGGCACTGGCATGTTTTGACCTCTAATTACAGAAATAAATATATTCTAGGAGACTACCCTAGGTTTTGTTTTAAGAAGAACACCTCCCTTAAGAAAATGGTATGCTATAAACCTTTTGCTGGGAAACAACTTACAACGAATAGAAAAGGCACACACCCCTGCAGAGACTGCAATATGTGTGTCACTATGTGTTAACAATGGAGGTTTATGAATATCCCATGACTCAGAGTGTGTATCAGCTTGATTTTTTTTTGCGATTTTCAAAAACTGTGACTTGGTATATCTTGCAACCTGCAGAGCACATAATAGTTTTTATATTAAGACAACAGAATGCTTAAAGACTGCATTCATGAGGATATTTATGACATCTCCAGGAAAGACAAAAAGAATGCTTTATGTAAACATGTCTTAGGTGCTGGGACTACACATAAATTTAAATTTCTTGTATTACAGCTATTGAATAAGAGCATTAGGGGAGGTAATGTTAGTAATAAAACCTAATGTTTAGAAACTAAATGGATCCTAGAAATGCAAGGTGACAAGGGAAAAGGTTTAAATGAGTATGTTCCCTTAAGAGCTCTGCTCAGGTCACATGATCTGAACGGGTAACTTCAGAATCTTTTATCTTTAAATGGTCTCAAGCTCTGTGTTAATTAAGTCTGATGAAGCTCCAGGACTGGAGTGAAAGCGCTCATCTGTTTTACCTGGTGTTTTACTTTGCTGCTTTTATTTGTTTTATTGCTTTTCATTAAAAGTATTACATTTTATCTGTTTCTACTGTTGCATTGAAGTTTTTATTTGGATTCACCTCCCTGACTTTTGTAAATGTGCATTTATTCCTCACCTTTAATACAGACCTTGACTAAACTGGACAGAAAATAAATTACCTTCTATTCTGGGCCAAGAAAGTATCCTGCTTTGTGTCATATTCTGCCAAATCTGCCATAGGTAAAGGGGTCCTTTTCTCACAACCTGAATAAATTCTACCACTTATCATTGCTGCCTCAGAAAAGAACAATAATCCTATCCAAATCCTTTCAAATAAAATATGTAGATTTATCACTTTCTATCCCCTAAACAAGAACACCACTATACAACCCTAGAAAAGGTCAAATGGCTTCCTGTTTCACAGAAGGCTGATCTCTTCTCAGTTATGTAAACTCCTCTACTGTTTCCATTACAGCTAAACTCACCCCCAAAAGATAATCTCATATAACCTTAGAAGCTAGGATCCCAGTGGGCCTTTCAGTGATGTTTTTATTTTTATATTTGCATCGTAGTCTTTCAACCAAATGGCATTAATACTCTGACTACCCTCATTTAAACTCTGTATGTTTAGCGGACTGGAGTTCCGCTGTGGTGACCCCTAACCGGGAAAAGCCTAAAGACAGTTTATGTCTGTTCCATCTTGTCCATCTTGGAATCCACTTTAGTAACCAAACTTCACTGTACCAAGCACTGCCTCTCAACACGTGATTCAAAGCTATAGGAACTCCCTCTCTTTTCATCTCAAAGAAATTACTGATTACCCATCATTCCAGACTGAACTGAAAGCCTACCTTTTAAACCAATGGAAATACAAAAGCCTTCAGAGAACATAACATAGCACCTTCATTCACCTCTGATGTTATTATATTTATATATTACTTATATAGCTTTTCTCCCTGGGCCTCCCTTAAAAATGGGCTTCTACCAGTGGGGGTTTCCTGGAAATCAAATGCCAGTAAATAAATAAATATTTTAGAATGTTGAGATTTCAGTAGGCTATTATGTCAATTTTTGCATTACCTATTCAAACCTTCAACTTTAGCTCATCTGCACCACTCGTTTTTTCTGTTTATAAAAACACATTTTTGTACCTAATGTGCATGTGTAAATATGTTATACTATAGGTAAAAGTGCAGTAATCTCTTTTACACAATCCCTTAAGTGTTTTACCAAACTGTATTACATTTTCTGTTTGAATTTGTTCAACTGTAATGATTTTTACTTAATTGTAAGATATTGTGCTTGTTTTGATATTTCTGTACTTCAAGGCTGAGACTGAAATTAGTCCATTGAGATCAGACCTCTAGCCCAATAAAATAAAGCTGGGAACCATCTAAAGACAGTGAAAAAAATGCATACATGAAATGCTGGGAAAACTATACATACCCAGATCATGGCACAAACTATTTAAGCATCTGATTTTCAATGTTTTCCAGAGAAAAATACAATCTAGATTTTCAAATGTCAGTGTGAGTTTGACATTTTATCTCTTAAATATGAGGTTTGTTTTATGTATGTATGTGTGCATGAATTTATATATTTTTATTTTACTTTTGTGGTCAATATAATTTGTGATTTATAGTATCAGCCTGGGTGGATTTTTGTGCCATTCAAATAAATAAGTAAATCAGGTATGTTTTAGTTATTGTGTAGTATAATCCCAACCCCTGAGGCATGTAAATGATACAAATGATACAAATAATACAAACGAACACAGATTGAATTTAAATTTTTTATTTCATCTCCCCCCCCCCAAAAAAAATCACTTTATACATGCATGCCTTAGAAATTGTAACCGCAGTAGAACTCTCAAAACAAGAAATACCACAGAAACATCAAGAGCACACCAGACCAAAGTTTATTGATCCACAAATAAAAAAACATTTAGCACTTTCAAGCCTAGTGAATGGGACTTCTTCAGAATAAAAAAAACGGTACTTTTCCGTTATCGGGGCAACACTTCTAATGCGCTCATTTTTTCATGAACAGGTGAAACCTGAAAGCAGGTTAGTCACTCTGCAATACATTACGTTTATGGTCATTTCACGTGTAAGCATTAACTTGTTTATATTGTGTAATTTCATGTGTAAGCATTAACTTGTTTAAATTGTGTGGAAATTATGTTTAGTCTCCAGCACATTTGACGCACTAAGACACATGCACCCTTTTCTGACTGTTTCATGACATTAACTGATGGGAAACATTATGTAGAAGAATAAGAATGCACGGCTTGTCTACAGAGTCTCTATCATTATTTGATGAACGGCTGAAACCTGAAAGCAGATTAGTCCCTCTGCAATGCATTACCTTTATTTGACATTAGGCCTACAGTTTAAACATCACAGCATAACTTTTGAAGTGTATTCTACTAGGAGTATTAAATAGTGTACGTTGTTCACAGTTCCACACTACAACGGATGCAAAACATTAATTTCTACATTTTTAACTGGGATTTATGCTAAATAATACTGAATCATTTTAATTGTTTAAATAACTTTTTATAAGACCAAAGCAAGGCATTTAACCATTCTTTAAGCTGGCTGAAGTTGCTAATAAGCTGTCAGTAAGCGTTCCGACACTTTCGACATTTGTTCCACATTAGAAAAGGTAATGAAGATGGAAAGTTGAGAGTTATGCAGCACAGAGTATTTTTAAAAAATGAACAACTGTTCAACAAAGGAGGAGATTTCAGTCATCTATTTTTAGAAAACCCACTTAGTCCAATGCACTGTTACACTTCTCTAATTCGCACCCCCTTTTTCAAAAAAAGGGCCTTGGTAAAAGGACAACTTGTCTGTTTAGCCAGGATGATAATCTGATGATGAAGTTTTTTACAAAAAGAGCAAAATATTAGAAAGCATGTGTGAAAAAAAAAAATTTAGTAGTGATGTAACTAAACTTTTGTTGGTTGATTGGTTTTCTAGTACCATGTGATATTTTACAGTTTTTTAAAAAAATTGATTTGTAACTTGGATGGTATCTGAAGAAGTTACTGCATTCTTGGTGACGAAAAGAGCTTCATTAAATAGTTACATATTTCACCAGTTTTCTTGGGCTTGTGGTCAACTCGTTTGTTTTCCTGTTTTTTTGTTTTTCACCAGTTTGTTTTTAGTGTATTGTTTATGGCGTCTGGTGGACCTAATAGCCCTACTAGTCCGAGTCTGTTCGGTGCATCTCAACCAGAGACGGACCCCACGAACATTACAGCTTTGCTAAATGCATTGACAAAGCATGTGGATTTGATTGCAACTCGCCTGGAGGTAAACGAGTCGCATCTTCCTCAATGGAGTGGATCTCAGCTTAATAACGCTCCTTCATCAACCTCCTCGCAGAATGGACCACTCATGCAAGTTTCCAACCAACAAAGTTTTAATCCTAACATCGTTGTGAATGGGTCTCCTTCTGGGTTGATTCCCTCTGGTTCAATTCCTTTGGCCCAACAAGTACCTGCGGATATTAATGTGCATGCAAGTACCAACAATGCGAACGCGAATGGAAATACAACAACCAGTTTTACGGGGCTTATGGGGGCTCCTGTCTTAACTGTTGGGTTAAACGATATAACTAAACTTGTGACAGGGTTTAAAAGGAACTAGGAGCATTTGACTGATAACACGGACAATATCCAGGTTAGTCAGTATTTATTATCTGACAAACTGAAAACTTTTGACAAAAAGATTTTGAAATTGAAAAACTTACAGTTAGAAGTTGTCTACTTAAAAGAGTGTCTACTTGAAAGGGTGGTGCCAAAGGGGATGTGTTTCCATCAATACCCCAAAGGGCTAATAGCAGATTCACTTTTCCACCGTGAACTTAATTCCTTGTTTGACCAACAAGGTTTTGACCTCATGCAGTTGATGGTGAAACACTACACCACTCAGACAGAGGTACTATCTAAGGAGGTCTCTGACCTAAAAACAGAGATTATGGCCAACACAGACTTCTTTAGATACAAATATGACTATGATAGAACTTTCGTCAGCATAGACCAACTTTTGGAAAAATTAAGGAACAACAAAATTAAGAAAATGAAACATGATCTTTCAGCTTATAACAATGGGTCTGCATACCCTAGACCCTCAACAGTGCAAGTATGGTCAACTGATGCTGTTAACCATCCTGTACAACAAGAATCTACCAGCCATGTTGTTTCGGAGGTGAGCGAGGGGGAAAGTTCAGACATGGGTGCTGTTAGACGGAGTGAACGCATTCGTAACAACAATGCATGTCCAGTTATGCACGAACAAGACAGTACTGGGAACATTAATAGTCAAAATTTTCACAAAGGGAAGCAGGTTGGTGCTATCCCAAAGAGACAATACTCTCAAAACCAGAGAGCCAAACAGCGCAACAACAAATGGAGACGATAGCACAGGGTGATTACCCTAGGCTCAATATTGTAAAAAACTCTACAGGGGACTTATAGCATCTTTAACTATTCAACATTAAATATTGACCATGTGCTGACTGACCTTTTAGCTAGGGGTAATACTTTTGTACCTAGTAGGCATATGAATTTAGTACAAACCATTTTGGACTTGAAATGTTTTGTTAGGAAATTGAACCTAACTGTCTTATTTGGAAACACCGTAGTCAAGGATCAGCCTCTTAATCCCACTCCATCCAATTTTGAATATATTTGAGAACATATGTGAATTAGACTTGAGGCACTTGGCTTCTTCTGACAACTTTGTTATGAATAGACAGCAAGTCAAGGGCAATATTACTTATGAGGAAGATCTGGCTTTACAAATGCTGAGATGTGCAAAAGTGAGGGCGGTAAAGCCGGATAAAGGAGGGGGTTTAGCTATATTCGACCTAAATGATTATAATACTAGAATGTATAAGGTGTTGAATAGTGATGCATACTCTAAAGTTTCATTGAACGAAATGAATATAGCTTATAACCGCATCAGGGGCTATTTGAACAATCTATTCATAGAAGCTAAGATTGATACAGGCACTTACAATTACATGACAATTTTGAGTCCTAAAACACCAGTCATGTTCGGTATTCCCAAGATACATAAGGATTTAACAAATCCACCCATGAGACCCCTTATAGATGGTAGAGGGTCTATTACTTACCCTTGTGCCAAGGTGGTAGATACTATCTTACAGAAATATTTGAAATCTGAAATTCAAGTGTGCAAGGACTCTTGGACTTTCTTGCAGAAAATAAATGACATGGACTTTGACATCGAGAATAATAATTTTCTAACGATCGATGTCAAAGACCTTTATACTTCCATCCCCCACCTTGAAGCAGTTGAATGGGTGAGTTTATTGTTAAAAAATAAAGGGGCACCAGTGACTGAGATTCATTTAATTGAGGAACTCGTAGATATAATTCTAACTAACTACTTTATTTTTGATAAAGTATTCTTCATACAAAAGAGGGGAGATGCCATGGGTTCACCATGTGGTGCCAGTTTGTCCAATTTTGTCATGGCATACTGGGAAAGGAAGTTTGTGTTTAATAACTCTTCACACATGATGAACCTTGTCTATTACACCTGTTTCTTGGATGACATTTTCATTGTATTTAGAGGGAATGAGTCCCAGGCTCACTCACTTGTTAATTATTTAAATTATACTAACCATTTCTTGGAATTCACATCTAAGTTCAACACCAAGTCAATTGACTATTTAGACATTAGTTTGACATTAGGTTTGAGCTGAACAAGAGATTGATGTCAAGAATATACAGGAAAAAAACATACAGAAACTCTTCCCTCCATTTCACTAGTAGCCACCCCTTAGCACAAAAACACTCTATTGTTAAGGGTCAGTTGATTAGGGCGGCCAAAATGGTCTCTTTAGACATTGACTTCAACAATGAGTGTAACCTACTTAGTAACATGTTTGAACAGCGAGGTTACCCTGTTGATTTAATTAATTCATTAGTAGACGAAGTTCAATATAAAAGGAACCAAGGGGTAATTAAACCTATACTTAGTGCTTATATTTTTAATCCACGGTTCAGTACTCCATCTAATAACATCTTGAACCATAGTTTGGACCAACAGTTAGCTACAAAGAATGCTAATACAATGTCCAACTATAGAATTAGTCTTATAACCACTTACTGTAAAGACAGTTCTAAAGTGAGATGTATTCTATTTAAAATTTGGGAATTGATTAGTAATGACAACTTGTTAGTCAAAAAATGGGAAATAAACCAATTTTAATTTTTGGAAGGGGTACTAACCTTAAAAACCTTCTGGAGAGTAAAGTGTCAATTAATTCTAATAGGTTGAAAGGTATGTATACCTGTGGCACATGTAGGATGTGCCAATACGTAGAGGTAGGAAAGTCCTTTACGATCAACCATACAAAGTTCAACCTCACTTACAAATTAAATTGTGACTCTAAATTTGTTGTGTACATAGCAAAATGCCAATTATGTATGGCGTTCTATGTAGGTAAAATGGAGCGTAGGCTCCGTGACAGGGCCTATGAACACATATATGCTTTGGATAGAAACAAGCTTGACAATGCATTGGCTAAACATTCCCATTTAACTGGGGGGCATAGATTTAAGTTTAAAGTCATTGATCAGATACAAATGGACATTAGAGGTGGACATAAGGGGTTATTGTTAGAGGAACGTGAGTTAATCTGGCAACTAAGGCTAAATGTCTTTTGTAACCCAGGTCTGAACGAAGCATGTAACATAGCTTGTCTTCTTAAACTGAAGAGTCTAAACAGATAATATTTCTCTTAGCTATTAGTGGGTAGTATTTATTATAATACTCAGTATTCCTACTGTTATTTGTATTTTTACTTTTATTTTTTCATTAGTCATCCGGTTTCAGTTCAAGTGGATGCTATATTCTTTTGTACTGGCAAGGTTTGCTTTTACTGTTTTGGCATTAACTCATTTAAATAGAAACACTGAATTAATTTTTTAAGGAAACAACACTATTGTGTTGTTCCTTTAATTTTAGTAGTGATGTAACTAAACTTTTGTTGGTTGATTGGTTTTATAGTACCATGTGATATTTTACAAAGTTTTTTAAAAAAGTGATTTGTAACTTGGATGGTATCTGAAGAAGTTACTGCATTCTTGGTGATGAAAAGCGCTTCATTAAATAGTTACATATTTCACCAGTTTTCTTGGGCTTGTGGTCAACTCGTTTGGATTCCTGTTTTTTGTTTTTCACCAGTTTGTTTTTAGTATGATTGAAAAAAAAGGGTACCCCAGAACATTTATTAAGAATTTAGTCTTAGAGGTACTCAGCAAAAGACGGGAAGGTTTATACTTCCCTTTGCTAGGTAAAACAGACTTTTTGTTCTCTAAAAGGGACCAGCTAGGTGATGAGTTAACTATAGGTAGACCTTTGATTCTTACATACAATACAGATTTTCCAGCCATTAAGAAAGTAATACAGAGAAATCGTGACATTTTTCCATTGATAAAACATTAAAAGACAGTCACACATCTCAACTGTCCAAACTTTCGCAGAATTTCCAGATTTTTGCCTCATATTTTTGATCTGTTCATCATAAAATTTATGGTTTTCTGGCAAATCACTGTGATGATCAGGACTGAGGTCATCAAATAATGGCAAACATTTGAGTTTCAGACTTCAAATCTTTCAGAAAATGATATGTTAACACAGACCCTGTTACATTAGCAACTTTCTAAGTTTATAAGAGCAATATTTAAAACCTGTCCCTATTTTTGGGCCTTCATTCCCCCCATGTTGTTAGGCTTTGTCCAGATTTCTTGCACTAAGTGGTTGAGAGGTATGAAGACCAGTTGGGGAAGAAACCTAGAATAATTTACAAGAAGGATGATAATATAAAAAAAAACTTTTGGAAATAAATTTGGTAGTTAGTACTTCCCTAGGTATGAGGGTTAGCGGACCCTGTAGGCAATGCCATAATACATTGGAGGGTAGTGCTTTTTCATTAATGGGTATGGAGAAGTTCACATCAGACACAAATACCACTATTTTAGTAAACGAGTGGTAAAAGTGGCCCAGTTCACAGGATGTGTTAGTTTTTATATAAGTAAAACTAATAAAGCCTTTAAAACATGTCTAAGGGTCAGCTCCCGGTGATTTTTCCTGTCTACCTGATGAATCTGGGCATCTTGGGGCAATGCAGCAATTGCCTCGTACACAGACAACCCTCTCCTCCTACCACCCAACACTGCAACCTGTGAGAGATGCACTTATATAGCCAAACTGGAAGCAAAGCTCTCTTCACCCAAGACTGGACTAGACAGTCAAAAGGAGAAGGTAAACAGTTGCACCACACCACACTCATCAAATAGTCCCTCAAAACCTACACCACAAAAGCACACACATAGAAACACAAAACACAACCTGCATTCACGGAGGCTCTCAATAAAAACCTGCCCAAGCATCAGGGACCTCCAAAGCAGAAACATAAGCAAACTCCACCCCCCAACACAACCCAAATGACACATAGCCCACAAACTCAGTGTGCCACTCAACCACAGCCCATAAGGCATAACAACGAATCCAACACTCTAGTCATAGGTGACTCTATAGTCAGGCACACTGATGTTCCACTCACCAGGCTAAACAAGGAGAAAGTTACTGTCAGCTGCCTGTCAGGTGCCAGGATCCACCACATAATGCACACACTCAGGTCACTCCACAACAAGTGCAAATATGACACTGTCATTGTCCATGTTGCTGTGAATGACTTGAGACGTACCTCTGTGTACTACATGAAAAGAGACATGGAGGAAGTCTCCTATCTTGTAGCCCAGGCAGGTATGACCCTAGCCCTGAGTAGCATCCTGCCATCACCCAGAATGATACCACAGTACAAGGACAAAATGATTGACTTCAACAATTGGCTAAGCTTCTGGTGTCATTTAAGCAGATCCAGTATTTGTCTGCCAGGGACGACATGACTGATAGACCATGATGCTTTGCCAGAGATGGCCTGTACCTGTCACCCTTGGGATTCCAGATACTGGCTAAGGCTCTTGCCACCCCTATAGTGCCTTTTTTAGGCAAGGTTCAAATGACAAATTTGCCACCATAACTGGTACAAGCAAGCAAAATCTGAGGGTAATGCTACTCAATGCTAGAAGTCTAAACCTCAAAATGCACTCACTCGAGGCACTCCTTAAAATGGAGAACATCGACATCTGTGCAGTGACAGAGACCTGGTTCAAAGCTCCAGAGAGGACCCTTGCATTACCAGGCTATAATTCATACAACAACTTTCGGCCACCTAACCCAGAATGAAGCACTAAAGGTGGAGGCGTGCCCATGTTCATTAAGAATATCCACACCTCCAGACTAGTTGCAGAGCATAATGCATCCGAGATTATCCAAGTGCAACTAACTCTGGGCAAGACCACAATCCAAATTGTAGCTTGCTACAGACCCCCCACCATGCCCCGGGATTCCCACTCCTTATTTCTTGATACACTGGAAAGTATTAGGGTACAACCCAACACCCTAATAATGGGCGATTTCAACTACCCAACCATTAACTGGGAAAACTACTCATGTACCAAATCTTTTGATCATCGTTTTCTGGAATTCATAAATTCTAGCGCCTTGGATCAACTTATTTACACCCCCACCAGGGGCAGCAAAATCCTAGACCTGGTCATTACCAACATGGGCAACTGGTGTTCCATACCACAGGTCAATTCCTCGTTGGTCAGATCCGACCACAAGCTAATCACCCTAGACATCCACATCCCACCCCCACCCCCAATTAGAGAAACCACCATAAAAACTTCTCCAAAGCCAACTCCACACTTCTTAAGACAGAAGTGGCAAACTTCATCACACTCATGCAGACAGACAATAGTGGTACGACTGCTGAATCCTACACAAATGCACTTTATAAGCACTTACACGAGTGCATGGATCATGCTATCCCTAATAGAACCAAGATGCTATCCTCCAAAAAAAAGGAAGCCAATTTGGTGGTCCTCTGCCATAAACAAACTCTACAACAGAAGAAAGAAACTGTTGCAATAAAGAGTAAAATCCCATGACTGGAGGAACTCCCTGGTCAACCTCAGTAAGAAGCTGAGATCCCTCATAAAATCCTCCAAAGCTAGTTACAAAAACAAAATTGCCACTGACTTTAAAGACAACCACAAAGCATTCTATAGCTATGTCAAGAATCTCAATGGCAACACTCAGATCTGCTCTGAGTTACAGCATAATGGCACTAAATATACAGAACCAACTGATATTGCCAACATCCTGGCAGATAGGTTCAGTGCTAATTTTAACCACCTCTCACCCCCTAGAGGGTCCATCTCTATACTGGAAGAATGCAAAGTTCCTGTAATCACGGCTACACAGGTAAAAAACAAACTCTCCAAAGCCAAGAACACAGCATCCATGGGACCTGACAATATTCCAGGCAGCGTTCTACATGAACTACAGAATGAACTGGCACCCTACCTAAGTACCATGTTCAATCATAGCCTCACCTCAGGCTTTTTTCCCACTGAATGGCGCACTGCGACGGTTATCCCACTTCACAAAGGGGGAGCCACGACGGACCCCAGGAACTACCGCCCCATTAGCCTGACAAGCCTGGTCTGCAAGGCCATGGAACATATCATCATGGAACTCATAAACAAAGACATTGGTAATCTCCAAACTCTGGACCCTACCCAGTTCGGGTTTGTAAAAGGCATATCATGTCTCCTAAACCTGATTGACTTCTTTGAAGCAGTCACCAAAGCCATAGATGAGGGTAATGTGGTTCACACAGCTTATCTAGATCTGGCCAAGGCTTTCAACACCATCCCCCCTCTGGAATTATAGATAAGCTCACTAAACTAGGTATAAATCCCTATGTCACAAGATGGGTTGACAACTGGCTCACGGACAGAACCCACAATGTGAAAGTAGCAGACTCCAAATCTGACTTCAGGCCAGTGACAAGTGGAGTACTACAGGGTTCAGTCCTGGGTCCTCTCCTGTTTGGTATCTACTTCTCTGAAGTACAGGCTAACAGAGAAGGTCTTTAGCTAACAAAGTTTACAGATGACTGCAAACTAGGAACCATAATCAAAACTCCTAACGATGTGGACATACTACAAAAGGGCCTTACAGAGACAGATGCCTGGTGTCAAAGCCATGGCCTGAAGCTCAATGCCAAAAAGTGTATTGTCATCCCCTTTGGTAAAAACTCTGTACCCATGAACTACCACATAAGTGGCAGTCTACTTAACGCCAAAAGTGTGATAAGAGACCTTGGGACACAGGTGACAGTAGTCTCTCCATTGATAATCACATCTCCACAGTGGTCAGGAAATCCTTCTATGTGGCTCACCTCATCATAAAAGGTTTCTTATCCAGAAAAAAAGAGGTCATTGTTCCCCTCTACTCATCACTCATTAGACCCATTATAGAATACAACGCCCCTTTTGGTATATACCTCACAAGACATCTACAACAACTGGAAAGGCCACAGAAATACCTCACAAAGAACATTACTGGCCTCAAACAGATGCCCTACGCAGACCGTCTCAAAAAACTCCAGCTTTACTCCATTGCATATCGCCTACTCAGAGGCAGTCTCTGCTTAACATACAAAGCTATGTCAAACCCAGAGCTGTTGGACATGCTCCACTTAAAGAAATCCCAATCCCTCCGAGCTACATGCTCTAGGGACCTAAACATTGTCACCACAATAAACAGAACATGCTGGAGGGATAGATTCCTGTCCCAGAGACTTCCTATACTCTGGAACAGACTACCTATCTATGTCAAATGGAGCTCCTCATTAGCACTCTGCAAGAAAATCATGATAATTGGATGGGAAATAGGAAATTCACCCCAGGGATCACTTCTGTGGCTCTGCTCGACAGGGGCAAAGGAAAGTTATTTTCTTGGGTGGCGAAAGCCAGGGTACCTTTTTGGCTAGGCTTATGTAGGGCCTAGGGCTAACAGCCTAGTACCTACCTATGAACCTATGAAACAAGGGTATACCAACACCTTTATGATATCAAAAGGAAAGATGTACATACTGGAAAGGCTCACCCAGACTCTGCCACAGCTTGCTGTGAGGGAAAGATTAGTTTGCTTTTTAATTCTTGCATTTTGTATTACTTTATTGCCTTTTTTCTATTTTGTATACTGTGATTTGTTTTCTTTATGCTGTGTTTTACTTATATTCTGCTTTTAACTGTATATTAAAACTTGAAAAGAGACCACAGCCCTGTCTCTTGTGAGTCAGACAGAAAGACAGAATTTTTTCCCACCCTTCCACTCTGTCACTGTTGTGTTCTTAAACATCACTGTCTTTCTAGTTGCCTGCCCCTTATGTTAATTTGACCATATATCTTGTTTCCTCTCTGCTTTTACTGGCTGTTGTAAGCACAAAATGATCATTTTGTGAAATCATTTCCCTTCAACTATTTAAATTTATTGGCCATCATATTGTATTCCATAATACCAGAATACAAAAGTGCCCACCCCCTTTCAATCTATCTTGCTCTTTTAAAAATAGTGGCTCTCCACTAAAACTTAACTTTTTTAGACAGCTAAAACTTAGGTTACCCACTTTCATATGTAACTGCTTAGTGCACACTGCAGTGTTTAGGATAAACCATTTTTTCATTTTACCTTTAAACATCTATTGTAAGACCATCAGTTACTGAAGAGCCCACATTCTGCCTCTCAGTAGTCATCTTGGGATTAGTGCTTCTATTGTCTCCTGGTGAGAGAAGGAGTGGAGTTATATTATTTCCTGGAGACTGCTACTCACCAGAAAGGCTGATAACTGCTTTATAGGTGACAGCTTGAAATCTGTGCTTATATTCTGATTCTGGTGATAGTAAGAGCAGAGTGCATTAATATCGGACTGTGTCTCGCTGGAGAGTGAGTATCTGTGCTTAATGTACCTGATTGGTCTGGTTGCTTTTCGAGGCATCTACCAGAAAAAGGCTACAACCCTGCAGACCCTTGCATCATCTGTGACAAGACTGTGGATCACCAAACACGCTGTGGCCTGCTTCTCTTGGGATCGGTGCTACATTTTGCTTCTGGTGAGAGAAGAATCAAAGCGTTTTGTACCCCAGCAGGGTGAAGCCGTGCTGAGACCAGCACTAGTAGTAGCCAGGCAGTAGCCAGTCATGTGACTCCCCTCTTTTCATCATTCTTGACAAGCTAATTCTTTATTTTTCAGTAAGTACTGCTTGATTTGTTTCTTACTTCAGAATATCTGCCTAAATACTTCATCCTTAAATTTTCAGGGTCTGCATGTTACTTTCCCCTCAAGTGTTTGACAGTGCCCTGTATAGACAGAGACACCTTGAGTGAATTTTTTTTCCTGTAAAAGCACAACTGAAATTTCTCCAATATCTAGTTGCTCACAGGACAGCTAGTTTGCAGTGAAAAGCACTGTCTGCATAGTCTCAAACTAGATACTCTTGACAGTGATTGATGTTCTCACCCCAACAGTCTATTCAATAAAAAAGGGTCTGTTGCCATGGATATGAACTTTCCTACTGTCACTGTTACTGGCTTGGTAGATATGGGCATCCATGATTACTGACAACCAGTTAATTCTCAAACTGATATGGTATGTGAGAGATGTATTTACACAATGTCACTGGAGGCAAAGCTCTCATATAAAAGTACTCCTAATGTCAATAAGGTTGTCAGTGGTACATACGCTGCACCCATCACGCACAAATCAAAGCAGACATAGACCCACATATACTGAGGCACTTACATGTAACCTTCCTAAACTACAAAGACCTCCTAGACAAAGTACACATCAGAAGTACCTTAAACAGCCCCAAACACACTCAAAACAACACCACATCAACACATAGAGCTACATCTCATGGAGCCTCTACCTCTAAACCCATAAGGCAAGTCAACACACAATCCAACATTGTAGTCATGGGAAACTCAATTGTGAAACACACTGATGCCTCTCTCACCAGGCTGAGTAAGGAGAAAGTTACGGTCAGTTGCTTATGTGGTGCTAGGATCCGCCACATTATGCATGCACTCAGGTCATTAGACTACAATTACCAATATGACTCAGTTGTAGTCTGTGTGGGAGTAAATGACCTGAGATACACCTCCCTAGTCTATATGAAGAGAGACATCATAGAGCTCTCAGAATATGTGTCTCAGGCTGGTATGTACCTAACCAGGCATATCCAACAACTGGAATATCTACAGAGGTTCCTCAGCAAAAGAGTACAGGGCATAAGTAATATGTCCTATGCAGACTGTCTTAAGACCCTATCCCTGTATTCTGTCTCCTACAGGCTTTTGAGGGGAGATCTTGCCTGGCATACAGGGCATTTTCAGCCCCCTCTCTGATGGACCTCCTTGCATATCCACAAAACAAACAGTATCAGAATTACCCATTCTAAAGACTTAAACCTTGCCTGTGATATAAATAAGACCTGCTGGAGAGATAGGTATGTATCCCAGAGACTACCCTATCTATGGAACAGGCTCCCCATCCATGTGAAGTAGAGTTCCTCCCTAATACAGTTGAAGTGCAACTTGGACAATTGGATGGGAAACTGGAAATTCATTCCTGGTTTGGCACCTATGTATCTGATGCAAACAGGTAACCTGTAAATGGTTCATCTCCCAGGCCCATGCTTACACTTATCAAGGGTATCAGAATTCGTCAAAGAGTTGGGATGCAAAGCTAGGCTTAAAAAGGCCCTTGTGGTCATTAGCCTAGTAAACACCTATGAACCTATGAGCCTAGCATTGAGCAGCATTTTTCCTTCTCCAAGGATGATGCCACAGTACGAACAAAAGATGATTGACTTTAATAATTGGCTTAGTTTCTGGTGTCATTCTAGGGGGGTGCAGTATTTGTCTGCATGGAAGGACCACGCTGCTTTGCCAGGGATGGTCTGCACCTCTCCCCTCTAGGCTTTCAAATATTAGCTAAAGCATTGTCTTCTCTCATAGTGCCTTTTTTAGGCAATGCCAAACTGAAAGTACTAACAACATAGCAAATCAAAACCAAGAAAATTCAAAAGGTTTACTGGTCAATGCTAGGAGCCTAAACAAAAAAATGTACTCCCTGAAGCTCTCTTTACCCTAGAGAATGCTGATGTCTGTGCGGTCTCTGAGACATTTATTTTTTATTTTTATTTTATTTTATTTTATTTTACATTTGTTGACCGGGATAGTCCGACTGGATGCATGTCCATTTTCAGCGGAGGCCCGGGGAGAAAAGCTCCAAGGGTAAGCAGATACAGCATTACATAATACCAGCGTTACATATTACAAACAGATTATTTACAGAGATTACATAAGTAAGCAAGTTAAACAAGTTCCACAGGTTAAAGTTAGTCCAGAGCACAAGTCAGGATTAAATTAAATTACACAGTAAACTGGTTAACAGATTTTTACACATTCGAGTTAGCCAGGCTTGATACATTGACATAGCCAGTTAAGTGACAAATGTTGTTTGAGTCTAGTTTTAAATTGACCTAAGGTGGAAAGTAAGGTAATATCAGCTGGACGAGAGTTCCAGGATCTACTTACAGAGTTTGCAAAGAGAGAATCACCGGCTGTGTTATTAATTTTGCTAGTCTGAATTAGTAGTTTGTTAGAGAATCAAAGCGGTCTAGGATTGTTATAGGGGGTGATAATATTTTTAAGTGCAGGAGTATCGTCCGGATTATAGAGGATTTTATAGGCCATAATCAGTGGATTAGGCTAGGTAGTTCAAGCCAACCAAGCTGATTTAGATTGATGCAATGATGTGTCCTAAAAGGCAGCCCAGTGGCAAACCTGGCAATGTGGTTGTAGCAAGTTGAGAGTTTGTTAAGGACAGTCTTGTTCAAATTCGAGAGTAGAGGGGATGCACACAGAAGGGTTGAAAGAAGGTGAGAGCGAGTTATGGCAATTTTAGCTGGAGGGGTTAGGAAGGCTTTTATTCTGTAAAGTGACCCTAGTTTTTTATTGATGGTTTTGATAGTTTGGTTAACATGTAGGTCAAATTTGAGATTATTGTCTATGATGACACCTAATAGTTTTGTAGATGGGTCAGGGGAGATTATTGTGCCATCATTTGATTTTATGGTAAAGGTGAAAATGGTAGACCTACGTGTTGGTGAAAATAACAGCATTTTCGTTTTTTTGGGATTTAGGATCAGACGATGTTCAGAAAGCCAGTTTTCTATTGTATTAAAGGTGGTCTGGGTAGCTGACCGTAACTCTACTGGAGATGTGGCTGAGCAAATCAGAGTAGAGTCATCAGCATATTGGATACAGCTGACTTTTGGGATGACAGTATAAAGGTCGTTAATGAAGATGGAGAACAGCAAGGGCCCTAGTATAGAGCCTTGTGGTACTCCGAGGGTGTTAGGTAGAAGGTTAAAGAGTTTATTCTGCCAGAGGACAGCCTGCTGTCGACCATTCAGGTAGGACTGAAACCATTGGAGGGCTCCAGTATCTAGACAGAATGTTTGCAGCGTGTGGATTAAAAGTTGGTGATCAACCATATCGAATGCCTTGGAAAGATCCAAAAAGAGGGCTGAGGATATATAATTATTGTTGCGATTATGGTTTATGGTGTTAGTAAAGGCTAGGAGGGCTGAAGTAGTGCTGTGATGAGGACGGAAGCCATGCTGAGTGTCTGCCATAAGGCGATTTTGGATTAGGTGGTGCATGAATTGTCTATGAATACATTTTTCCATAATCTTTGCAAGTGGAGGGAGTATAGGTATTGGCCTATAATTGGAGAATTCAGTAGAGCTGCCTCCTTTGTGAAGTGGAATTACATGGGATATTTTCCAGATGGTGGGAATTTTAGCTTCTACTATGGTTCGATTGATTAGTACTGAGACGGGGTAAGCAATAGCATCAGCTGATTTTTGTAGGTACTCGGCAGGGAGTTGATCAGCAGAAAGTGTAGTGGGTTTTAATTTTTTGATCAAGGTACAGATAAGTGAAGTGGCGACTGGTTGGAAGCTGAACGCAAGTAGGTTTCTAGGGGTGCTACTTTCAGGACCAGGGGAGCTAGGAGGTAGTTGGCTAGCTAGGGCTTGAATTGTCTCAGTAAAGAATTGGTTAAAACTATCAGAAACATCTTCAGGGTTTTATCAATAGTAGCAGCAGGGATTGGGGTTGAAGTTTGTCCAGGATGTAGTAGATTATTTAAACCTGCCCAAAACTTCTGAGGGTTATTTTGATTTACTGTCTGTAAATTACAGTAGTATTGTTTTTGTCTTGTAAAATTGATTTTTGGTTTCGTTCCTGGATTGCCTGTATTTAATGTGATCTTGAGGGTCTTTAGAAGAACGCCATAAAGCCCATGCTTTGTTTCTAAGGGTAATTTTGAGTTTAGACTCTATAGAAAGCCATGGTGCAGTTTTTGCCTTGGTTCTCTTTGAACGAACAGGTGCATGCAAATCAAGGATCTCAAGGAATTTGTTGTTAAAGTATGCTACTGCTTCCTCTAAGGGGAGGTGTTTTAGAATAGACCAATTACATGAGTTTAGTTCTTGTTGGAATTTGGCAGGGTCAAAGATTTTATTGTTTCTAACCTTTCTGAGTAAGGGTTGTTGGGATTTAATGGTTTTGTGCTTAATTACATCTGTGAGAAGGTGATCGCTTAGGCCATTAAGGAGGGTACCAGAGGTGTACAGTTGGGGGTGACTGTTTATGAGTACCCAGTCAAGTATACTTTCTTTTTGGTTGGGTTTACCTATCCTGGTAGGGGTGGATATGATTTGTGTAAATGCATGCAGGTTAATATGGGTGGTTGGGGATTCTAAGGAATAGGTGCCCCAGTCTATGTTAAAGTCTCCAAGTAGTAGGGTTTCTTGGGGGTAGTGACATGATAACCAGTGCAGGATATCTTCAAATGTAGATATATTGTTACCTGGGGGAATGTACATACAGATGATATTAATGCATTTATTTTTATGAAGTTGCAATTTGGTGGCAAGAATCTCAGAGTTATTAATCTGATGAGGTTGTATTACATCTATGGTGACATTCAACTCAGATTTATAGAGTACAGCTACCCCACCCCCCTTCCTCAAAGCACGATCCAGCGTGTGTATGTTGTACCCAGGTGGTAACACTTCATTGTCTTTAGTGTTAGGTTTTAACCAGGTTTCAGATAAACAGAAAATCTCAGGGGAGTGGACATCCAGAAGTGCATGCAATTCATGTACCTTGTTATTAATGCTTCTAATATTGAGATGACAGACTAGGAGAGAGTTAGTTGGCCTATAAATTGTAGGTTTGTAGCTTAGATTACAAGTAGAGGGGGTATGTGTATCTGAAGTGAGTGGGCCAGGGTTGGGGTGAATATCACCACCAAGTATTAGGTTGAGTCTATACTTGGTGATGAACTTCAGGAATTTGTTTATTAGTTTGTGGTAGTGTTTGGATCTAGAGCTAATGTGCCTGGGGTTGAGATGTTGATAGACTGAACAAGATGTTGGATAGGATCTGGTACTGTAGGTATGGTTGAAGGTGGAAGGATTTACAGCTGGGGTGATAGTATGGCCTTTTGGGACCTGAAATCCCATAAGAAACTGGTTTTCATACAAGGTAAGGAGGTATGGTGTGAACAAGAGGGGTAGTAAAGAGGAGTATATCATTATATGTGATTCAGCTAGTGAGTAAAGGAACTGTTTTACCTGGTGATGCAACACCAGAAGATAGAGTGGTGAGGTAAAGGTACTGGAAGGGGGATGGGAGAATGCCAGATGAAAGCTAATAGGTGCTATTAAATGTAGGTAGTAGAATAGGGGTGGGTGGAATTATCCCAGATGAAAGCAGATAGGATCTAGAAAGTGGGGAAGTGGCTATAGTACTATAAATTTAGAGGTACTGGGGGCGGGAGGAAATTGGGGGCAGGGAGGGGAGCGAAGAGAGCCCGAGCGTGAGGGCTTAACGAGCGGGCTATTGCAGTTTACAAGGTTTCCTAAGGTGTCCTAAAGTTATAAGGTAAGTATAACAGCTCTAATGTAAGAGTCAATTTACTGCAGTTACAGGGGAAGGAGGCAACCACTCAAGTAGAAACAAAGAGCCCTATGGCGGACCAATATGGTGACCTGCTTAATTACAAAGCACTGTAAGTGAAAGCTTAACAAATGCTATTTATGTAACCTACTCTGTTTAAATGTTGAAAACAACTGATTGCAGTCCTGTAGACACCGTTTTGTAGGTAACTGTAGAGTTCAGTCTGTTTAAATGTTGAAAACAACTGATTGCAGTCCTGTAGACACCGTTTTGTAGGGAACTGTAGAGTTCAGTCTGTTTAAATGTTGAAAACAACTGATTGCAGTCCTGCAGACACCGTTTTGTAGGGAACTGTAGAGTTCAGTCTGTTTAAATGTTGAAAACAACTGATTGCAGTCCTGCAGACACCGTTTTGTAGGGAACTGTAGAGTTCAGTCTGTTTAAATGTTGAAAACAACTGATTGCAGTCCTGTAGACACTGTTTTGTAGGGAACTGTAGAGTTCAGTCTGTTTAAATGTTGAAAACAACTGATTGCAGTCCTGTAGACACCGTTTTGTAGGGAACTGTAGAGTTCAGTCTGTTTAAATGTTGAAAACAACTGATTGCAGTCCTGTAGACACCGTTTTGTAGGGAACTGTAGAGTTCAGTCTGTTTAAATGTTGAAAACAACTGATTGCAGTCCTGTAGACACCGTTTTGTAGGGAACTGTAGAGTTCAGTCTGTTTTAATGTTGAAAACAACTGATTGCAGTCCTGTAGACACCGTTTTGTAGGGAAAGTACAGTTTTGTACCTACCATAAATGTAGATGTTCGAGGATCTCCATTGCTGCAGTCCTTACATATGGGTACTCCGCTGTCCACAATCGGCCCGAATACCAAAGGGCTAGAACCGGCGTCGGTCATCGGCGCCTGAGACTGACGTCAGTACGTGCCAGTACAAATGCGCATGACCGACGCCATAACCTCAATCTTTCTTGCCTCAGACATCAGAATGCAAAAAACACCACCCAAACCCCAACCTAAAAAGAAAAGGGGGGAATGAGGGAGGGAAAATTGGACTGCAGCAATGGAGATCCTCGAACATCTACATTTATGGTAGGTACAAAACTGTACTATGTTCTTCATCTCCCATTGCTGCAGTCCTTACATATGGGTAGAATCCCAGAGCAACGGAAAAAAGGGAGGCTGGCTAACTAAATAGCAGTAGGAGCTGCTAACATGCCCTGTAAGATTGCAGTGGCAAACCCAGCCCTAGACCTAGAATAAAGAGGTAAATGATAATGCTTTGTAAAGGTATGTACAGAACTCCAAGTAGCTGCCTCTAGAATGTCTTTAGTAGCTACCCCTCTCAAAAAGCAGTAGAGGTGGCCGTAGCCCTAGTAGAATGAGGCCTGATCCCAACTGGAACCTCCTTTCCATGATGAGAGTAACAAAAAGCAATACAATGGCCAATCCACTTGGAAATAGTTTGTTTCGAGACAGCTTTCCCTCGTGAAGTCAAAGCAAACGAAACAAATAATTGTTGAGATCTTCTGAACTCTTTGGTTCTGAACAAATAATACCTTAACTGCCTATGTACATCCAAAGAATGCAAAACTTTTTCCCTTCATTTTGGGGGTCAGCATAAAAGTAGGCAAATGTATAGATTGGTTCAATGCCACATTAGAAATCACTTTAGGCAGAAAAGTAGGATTAGTACGTAAGGAAACTCTGTCCTTGTGAAAAATCAGAAAAGGTTCCACTGCCATGAGGGCCTGTAATTCAGATACCCTTCTAGCAGAAGTAACAGCCAATAAAAAGCAGTCTTCCAAGACAACAACTTCAATTCAGCTGTAGCTGCAGGTTCAAAAGGAGGCAGAGTCAGCTTTTCCAAAACAAAATTAAGATCCCAGGTAGGAGTAGGAGCCCTCCGTGGGGGTCTTATATTCTTTGCCCCTCTAAGAAACTGTTTAACCAATGGATGTGAAAATAAAGAAGGGTCACAATCATAGTGAGCAGAAATAGCTGCAGCATGCACTTTTACAGAAGAGAAGGACAAACCCTTGTCCAATAAAATAGTCAAATATTGCAATGTACAACTCAAATTAGGCAATTTGACATCAAAGCCTTTAGCTGAACTCCAAAGAAAAATCTCTTCCATTTATCAGCATAAACTTTTCGAGTACTAGGACGCCTGGCTTCCAAAATAACATCCAAAACTTGTTGAGGGAGCTGAAGGCCCTCCTTCTCTAAAACAGAATGCCAGGCTGTCAGGTGTAGGGATTGCACCCTGACATTGAGAAAATGATTGTTTTCCTGAGACAATAAGTGAGGAATCTGTGGTAATGGCCAAGGTGTTCCATGAATTAAGCTCCTCAACAGAGGGTACCAATGCTGACGAGGCCAATCCGGTGCTATAAGGATCATGCAAGGTTTGTCCCTCCTGACTTTCAACAGCACCTTTGGAAGAAGAGGCAAAGGAGGAAAAGCATACACGTGAAGGTTGCTCCAACTGAAGGATAGTGCATCTATTTTCCAGGCTTTTGGATGAAACAGCCTTGTGCAAAACAGTGGCAGTTGGAAATTCAGAGGAGAAGCGAACAGATCTATGTCTGGAGTTCCCAAGCCCTGGTCAACTGAAGAAATACCTGAGGGTCCAATTTCCATTCGTGAGGATCCACAATCTGTCTGCTCAGAACATCTGCTAATGAATTTTGTGCTCCTGGCAGAAACTGTGCTCGAAGAGTGATGTGCAGATTCAAAGCAGTTTCCCATAACAGCATTGCTTGTCTGCAAAGAGGGTAAGAATGAGTTCCCCTGCTTGTTGATGTACCACATGACAGTTGTGTTGTCTGTTCGAATCAACACCAGTCCTGGTTGAAGTAGGCTCTTGAATCCTTCCAAAGCAAATTGAACTGCCAGCATCTCTTTCATGTTGATATGCAAGTGAAGTAGCTCTGGGGGCCAAAGGTCTTGAATCCATTTTCCTCTGAAATGAGCTCCCCAGGCTGACTCCGAGGCGTCTGTCGTCAATATCTGACTTGCCTCTGGTCGGGTCACAGAGAGCCCCTTGTTTAGGTGACATTCCTGAGCCCACCACAGAAATTCTTTCTGAATGCAAGGTAGAATCCGAATGACAGTGTCCAAATCGTGGCTGTGTTGAGTCCAAACGCTTTTGAGATACCATTGTAGCTTCCTCATATGCAGTTTGGCATTGGGAAGTACTAGAATGCAAGATGCCATGAACCCCAAGGCTTGAAGGACTGTCCTTGCAGTCAGCCTGGACATTACTGATAGCTGTTGGAAGTATAGGTGAAGATTTCTTTGTTTGTCCAGGGTAAGAAATGCCATCTGAGCAGCTGTATTCAGTCTTACACCCAGAAAACACATCTCTTGTGAGGGTACTAGACTGGACTTTATTTCGTTCACAGAATACCCTAGGCAACTTAACACTGTCATTACATACTGCAGATGTTGAAGAAGTTCATGCTTGCCTTGAGCCAGAATCAAACAGTCGTCCAGATAAGGATAAATTTGAATTCCTGTTAGTCTGAGAAAAGCTATTACTGGAGCCAGGACTTTTGTGAATACCCTGGGCGCAGTAGACAAGCCAAAGGGCAATGCAGAGAACTGATAATGCCAATTCCCATTCCGAAATCTCAGGAATTTTCTGCAACTGGGCCTGATAGGAATGTGAAGATAGGCCTCTTTGAGATCCAGAGTCACCATCCAGTGATCTTTGCCCAGCATAGGTAACAGCTGTTGCAGTGTTAACATCTTGAATTTTGGAATTTCCAGAAAGGTGTTTAGAATAGACAAATCCAGAATTGGCCTCCAAGTATTTCCTTTCTTTGGCACTAAGAAAAGACGTGAATAAAACCCTGTGCCTCTTTCTGCAGAAGGTACTTCCTGTATTGCTCCCAACTGAAGCAGAGAAGAAATTTGTGCCTGTGCTTCCAGTCTTTGCTGATGAGGCACATCCGGCATACCTTTGAAAGGAGGGAATGTGTGAAAATAAAATTTGTAGCCTCGATTTATTATGTCCAATACCCATTTGTCTTGGGTAACCAAATGCCAATTCCTTTTGAAAAGTCCCAGTTTTCCTCCTAGAGGAGCTGCCAGCAAGGCAGAGTCCGGCAGCTGAAGACAAAGGTCATAGGGTCTGTTTCCAAAAGGACTGACCCCTGCCCTCCCCAGCAAAAGGGGTAGAAGAACTCAAAGACCTAGAAGTAACAGGGCCCTGAGAGGAAGCCCTACCTCTACCTCGCCTCGACCTGCCCCTAGGTTGATAATCCGAAGAGGGGAAAGACCATCCCTTAGCAGGCCAATTCCTACTGAACTTAGGGGGCTGAACCTGTAAAAAGTCCTTAACTGTCTGCATAGACTTAGCTTTTTCCTCCATTTTTTCAAAACTGATTCTACTGGAGGGCCAAAAAGAACATCAGATTGCAGAGGAGCATCCATAATTCGAGCCTTAACATGCTCCGACAAGGTCTGATCTTTAAGCCAGGCATGCCTGCGAACAACTGAACTAGTAGCAGCCACCCTGGAAGAAGCCTGTAAAGCATCAAAACCACACTGCAAAGAATGCTTACCAACTTGGTCTGAAGCATGCACTAAATCCTGAAGCTCCTTACAGTCAATACCTTCAGCTAAAGCATCTACTTTACATTTCAATTGGCCCAGCAAATAATTTTGATACCTGAGCATATGAAACTGACAATTCAAAGCTCTCATAGCCAAAGTAGAAGAGGTATACAGTTTTTTACCCCACCTATCCAGGGCCCTAGCATCCTTGTCCAGAGGAACTGGATTCCTAACCACAGAAGCCCTAACACCTTTGGGGCCTTGAGTAATAGTTTCTGGATCAGCCCTAGGACTCTTATATAAGTACTTGTGAGCTTCCGGAACCCTGTAGTATCTATCTGGTTTAACCGGGGCAGGAGGCAGAGAATCTGGGTTAAGGGCAGCCTCAGAAAATACATTCTGAACAATATCCAGTACAGGGGGAATAGCCAAGGGCCTATGCTGAGGCAAAAACAAGAATTCTCTTAGCCTTTTTCGAGAATCAGAATAATCCTGGCCCTCCCATTTGAAATGTTCCCTCATGGAATGCAAAGTCTCAGAGAAAGAAAAATCTTCTGGAGGAGGCGAGAGGAGTAGTGTCCTCAGCCTCCGAATCAGAATAGGGAGGAAATCCTGAAGTTCTTCTACAGAGGAATCTGACTCATTGGAAGACTGAACCAAACCCTCCAACTCTGTCTCTACCCTGGGCCTCTTCGCAGGGGGCATAGAACCCCTAATTAAAGTAATCAAATCTTCAGCCATCTTTAACATGTGCTTCCTAGGAGCTGGATCCTGGGGACTAGCACCAGCAGGGGCAGACTTAGACTTAGAATGGGCTTTGCTTTGAGAAGCAGGAGGCCTAACTACCCTATGAGGGGAGGGAACCACTGACATCAGAGAAGCACCCTCAGCCTGGCCTAACACAGGAGAAGCCACTTCCTGTAGTAACAAAGGCTCCCCTTGAGACTCAGGTAAACTTTCAGAAGGAGCCGCTGAAGTAGTCAGTGGTTCTCCAGAACCGGCGTCCGGAGTGGACGACTCATCCTGTTTGGACCGCAAAGACTTCTCTGTGCGTTTTTTAGAAGAACCAGGCGTCGGCGAATCCGACGGCATGTTGTAATTACAACGTTTACCAAACACCAGCCTAGCACAGTCCAACCGACGTTTAATAGTACGCTTGTTAAAAGTAGCACAAAAGCGACACCCAACAACGTCGTGCTCAGGCCCCAAACAAGGAATACAGAGTGAATGGTAATCCCTATGAGGAATCTGTTTCCCACAAGAAATACAGTTATTAACTTTTTCTGACATCCGTCAATACTGAGGCAAGAAAAAGACAAAAGTGTCCCCAACGGGGTACTTAGCCAACTTGGTCTCCGGTCTGAAACTCGAAAACCGACAATTCCAGAACGCCGAACGGCACTTGCAAATGCTGCTTCTGCTTAGGACCACGCGGCAAGAAAGACTGAGGTTATGGCGTCGGTCATGCGCATTTGTACTGGCACGTACTGACGTCAGTCTCGGGCGCCGATGACCGGCGCCGGTTCTAGCCCTTTGGTATTCGGGCCGATTGTGGACAGCGGAGTACCCATATGTAAGGACTGCAGCAATGGGAGACGAAGAACATCTGTAGAGTTCAGTCTGTTTAAATGGTGAAAACAACTGATTGCAGTCCTGTAGACAGCGTTTTGTAGGGAACTGTAGAGTTCAGACAAAGTCACACCAGGTCAGCCAAGGGGGGAAGAGAGAGGGAAATCCTAAGCACCTAGATTTGAAAATGATCCAGACATGGTTTAAAGCCGCGGAGAGCACACCAACAGTGCAAGGTTATAATGCCTTCCACACATTTACTTCACAGGCAGGGACTAAAGGCAGAGGTGTGTCTGCTTACATCAAAAATAAATATACTTCAAGGCTGGTCAAACAGGACAATGCACTTGAGCTACTCCATGTTCAAATCACCATAGTTAAAATCCAATACCACTTCCTTGCAAGCTATAGGTCCCCCTCTGTGACCCAGGAAACCCATACCATGTATTTAATATTATTAGAAACACTAACCATCCAACCCAATACCATATTCATGGGTGACTTTAATTAACACACTGTTAACTGGGAATCTTATATGACACAAGCATACATGCACAGAGATTCCTGGATTTTGTAAACACAAACTCCCTGGACCAGATAGTCAATTCACCAACCAGGGGTGCAACCATACTGAATCTGGTCCTCACTAATATGGGAGAATGCTGCACACCCCCTACTGTAATGCCTTCTTGGTAAGGACAGACCACAGTTATCTCCTTTGAAGTAAAAATAAAACCTGAACCCCTAGCTCAACCAGAAATATTCAGGAACTCTTCTAAGGCTAATCTCCTGCTATTAAGTGAGAACCTGACAAAATGTCAAGCCCCTATAAACCATGAGAACACTTCTGCCTATGCACAACTGTTCACTGAACCCTGTACAAGCATGTTAATAGCTGCATAGAAGCAGCTGTACCCACCAGGAAGAAGTACAGAGCTAACTCAAACAACAAGCCACCCTGGTGGAATTACAAAATCAATTGGATGTATAACAGGAGGAAGAAAATCATGGCAAAAATTAGGAGGTGCAGCACCCAGCAGGATAAAAGCACTCTCATCAAACTAAACAAACAACTCAGAGAACAAATAGTCTACCAAAGCCAAATTTGAGGTAAGTTTGGCCTCCCAGGCCAAGGACAACTACAAAGAATTTTTTAGATATGTCTGCAACCTCAAAGGCAATACACAATTGTGTACAGAGCTAATTGTAAATGGAACCACCTATACTGAGTCAGATGAAACCTCCTGGCTGAAACAATTCAACTCCAATTTTACTTCTTTCTCCCCCTCAACCTTCCCTCAGGAAATATCATCAAATATAACTCCCCCTACTATCACTAGGGAGCAGGTCCTTAATGCTCTCCCTATGACCAAGAACACTTCATCAGTGGGCCCAGATAATATCCCAGGATGCCTTCTAAACAGCATGAAACATAAGTTCTTAGGTTCATAGGTGTGTACTAGGCTAATGGCCCTGGAGCCTTTACAAGTGTAGCCCATAGGATTACCTTGGCATCATGCCACCCGACCTTAGTTCCAAGTGCATCTGTTGAGTAGAGCCACTTGAGTGATCCCTGGGGCGAACTTTCTATTTCCCATCCACTCTTCAAGATTTCTCTTGAAGAGGGCCAGTGCGGTGCTCTGTTTGACATGTATGGGAAGTCTATTCCAGAGTATGGGCAGTCTCTGAGGTTATGAACCTGTCCTTCCAGCACATTCTGTTGAGTGTGGTAATGAGGTTGAGGTCTCTGGAGCGTGCAGTGCAGAGGGATTGGGATCTCTTTAGATGTAGCATTTTTAACAGAGCTGGGTCAGTCATGGCTTTGTAAGTCAAGCAGAGATTGCCTCGTAGTAGATGATATGAGACAGAGAATAGCTGGAGTTTTTTTCAGTCTGTCCATGTAGGACAAGTGTTTAAGGCCTAGGATCCTCTTCGTGAGGTACTTTTGTGGCCTCGCCAGCTGTTGCAGGTGTCTAGTGAGGTACATGCCAAATGGGCCATTATACTCAATGATTGGTCTAATGAAGGAAGAGTAGAGAGAGACATCAACCTCTTTCTTCCTGGATGCAAAGCCCTTGGTAATAAGATATGCCACATAGAAGGACTTTCTGACCACAGTAGCAGTGTGGTGGTCAAAGGAGAGGTTGCTGTCATCCTGTGTCCCCAAATCTCTTATAATGCCTTCATTGTTCAGTGGGCTCCCATCTGTGATTCTGCAGTTGAAAGGAATGAGGAATGTTAATATTTTATTATAACTAAACAAGCAAAACACAAAGGAAATGTATATCTTTGCTTAGCTATGAAAACATGACAACTGCTACTGTAAGAAGAAATGCATACCATGGGATTAATTCCATACTACTGTATGTTGTGCAAGCCAGTTCTACAATTCTACAGGTGAGGGATGAAGAATGTTACTATTTTATTAATTTTATTTAATTTAAAATAAAAACATATAACTGTGCTTAACAGTTACTATAAGAATGAACACATACCATGGCATTCATTGACAGTATGTCCATCAATGATGCCACTCCCCCATCACCTGTCAATCAACAGTGGAACACCCAAAATTGTGCAAAATTCAATGGGAGGTTTTGCACTAGTGGGAGGTGGAATTCACTACACAATAACAGGAGATTTTAGTAACATAGAAAATCAAGGTGGAACAGGGTAATTTTCAGCCTTGTATACCAGGCACTGAAGCTTTTACATGCAGTGTGCGTGCGTGTGCGAGTGTGCGCGCGCGCGTGTGTGCGTGTGCGTGTGCGTGTGTGTGTGTGTGTGTGTGTTATGTGCAAGACGTTTTGCTAATCATGAAAATATTTTCATCATATGTAAATCAGCAGTGATTCCAGTTCATAAGACAGGAGATACAGTTTACGTCCTTACTTAGATTGCGTATCAGTCCTCTCATCGCTATATTTGGTAAGGTCTTTGAAAAAAAAGTCATTGGGCACCAAATAAACAAAATACCTAAATAAGTATTATAAAATACGCTGTATAGGCTAGAAAATGGTTTGACTTGGAAACAACTATTTTGGCCACAACAGCTGTTATCTTCCAAATCATGGATAAGCATATGCTGAAATGATCTATTCTTAAGTTTTCATAGAGAAAATGAGTAGCAATGTAAACCATCTAATCCTGTACAGTGTGTAAATGATACAGCGCTCCAAATGGTGCAAACTTTCTTGCAGCTATCAAAAATAATCTTCAGTAATACTTGGGGTGAGTAAACTACTAGCTGACTTCACAACATCTGAAAGGAACTATGAGTAAAACAAAAATCTTTGCTCATTGACACTATACCAGAATTAAAAAGAAAGTGATGAATAAACCATTACTGGCAGGAATAGGATAAAGACATGCCGTCTGAAAGAAAAAATTGCCACTTTCTCTTCCTAGTGATATACGTGGCACTAGGCAAAAGAGTTCTCATGTGCCACTTTAAATACCGACTTCTCACTGTCATATTTCAGCTATAGAACTGCACAATATATAAATACTTCAGAAAAACAGTCTGCAGATTCATGCTACTTTTTAGGTCTTCTGCTATGCAAATACTGGCAGGCAGTATACTCCCCCCCCCCCCCCAGTCCTGCTCTTTTTCTAAAATCTTCCTGTTAAAAATCTTGCAAACTTAATGCTTTTCATCATTAGTTTACGTTGTGTCCAGTGTAACTGGATTAATGTTATATGCACATTTACTTTTATGTCAACAACTGCCAGCTACCTCATACATGTAACATAATGAAGAACTGTTTCTTGCTAAGTGTCAAACTCCATGAAGTTTAAAATACATAAATAAACCGTAGTGAAATGTATTGCTAAATATAAAAACTAGATTGTTATTCTTTTTCTTCGTCCACAGGACTGAATGGAAACCCAGTGTGTATAGTGAATGATGACTGGTCTGTCTGCACCCCACTGTCTCCTCATCCAATGATTAAACCTCAGTTTTCACAGACTGTGTTGGGGGTTCCTGGGGCGCAAATTCCTTTGGGAGACCCACATGGGAACCTTATCCCTAAACTAGGCACAGGTGCGTATCTTCATTGTTATGTACATTGAGTGTCAGTCACTGAGTGGTAAAGTCTTCATTTTAAATTAATCTTTCTTTTTCTATAATATGCTTTCCTTTATTATTTCCAGTGATAAACCTACAGCTTTATGTGAAAAATAACCCTATTTATTTTATTTTAGAGGTTTCTTATTATACCAGAAGAAATATGATACTTTTTCTATGGAATATATTGAACAGAAAAGTGGTTATGAATTTAGAGAATGATTGTTCTGAATCACGTCATTTAGTTCTTCACTAGACATCTTACATTGCCACAGTTTCACAGCAGTACTGATTCATACTACATACAAAGGATTTCCAGCTCTTAAAATCATTGTCTTTTGACAGCAGTACAGAGAAGTGAAACAAATAACAAATGGAAATTAACTTCTAAACTGAGCATTCATCAGTATGTTAGATTGTATAAGTTGTTACGCAGATATAGGTTGATATTCATATCGACTGGACTGTGATCAATTCAGAGAATGTTGAATCCAGTGAACTAAAACAATGAGTAAAAAGGTCACACAGAAAAACCAGTCAGTAAAAACTAAAAGAAAACCTGTTGTATTAGAGGCACATGGGATATATGCAAATGACCCTTAGGAACATCAGGTGTTTAAGCTATATGGAGATTCTGAATGCCCATGACTTTTTTCTTTTTAAGACATTTAATGGTCAAATTCAATGGGGAGTGAGGTTTGGCTTCATTGACCTGAATTTGCCCATTGCCAAAAAAGAGTGAGACTTGAGACCAGTTCTGAATCTCACCAAGTTAAATCAGTTTGTGAGGTATACAACTTTTCAGACTGTCATCGTTCAGTCCATTTTGCCTCTGCTGTGAAAGGACAACTGGATGTGCTTGATAGATCTTCAGGAAGTGTATTATCACATCAAAATGAACAGGCTCTCCAGAAGATATCTATGCTTCTGGCTAACAGCCAGTCTTTATCAGTTCAGAGCACTACCCTTTGGTTTCACCACAGCCCACAAGGTACTCACCAAATGTATGGTGGGGGTAGCAGCTCACTTGAAACTGCTGGGATTCTGGGTGTTTCCATATCTAGATGGCTGGCTCCTAACTGTGCCAACCAGGCATCGACTTCTACAAGCAAGGGACTACTTGTTCCAGCTGTGTTCTCATCTGAGAATTACAGTTAAAAACAACAAGTCTCAACTCACTCCAACACAATGTCTGGAGTTCATAGGTACTCATCTGGACACAGTCAGTTATGTAGATTCTCTTCCCTCTACTCTGATAAATACACTGCAGTCCCAAGACAAGAAAGTGGCTCAAAGTTTTCTTTTCTCTCAGCCTGATTGATATTACAGGCTCTGGGATCCATCGCAGCAACTATTACCCTTATCCCTCTGGCTAGGTTATTCTTCAATGAACTCTGTTGACTCACTGCTCCATTCTCCAATTTCCATTACCTGCTCCAGTCAAGATCGGAGAATCATGCAGAAGGTATCTTCTTTGGTAGATTCATTCAAACCAGCTCTGCGAAGGCTATCCATTTATCCCCTACCCAAGGTCATGCTGACCATAGAACCCTCGCAGTTGGGGTGGGGACAATACTTGGAAAAGACAGTCCAAGGTACATGGTCTCCTAAAGAGGCAAAGATGCATAACAGTGTCCTAAAGATGACAGAAGTCCTCCTAGCATTGCAGGCCTTTCAAGACAGTCTGCTATGCATGACAGTTGCAATACAGACAGACAATATATCAGTACTCTGGAATTTCAACAAATGGGGGGGTACCAGATCTTACCCCCTTTACCAAGAAGCCACAAGAGAATGGCAATGGGCAATCTTTTCTGATTGCTTTGTAACAGCAGTGCACATTCCAGGGAAATCCAACATTATTGCAGACAAGTTAAGCAAGTCCATTCTGATGCCTCATGAGCAGTGTCTCAGTATCAATGTGGCATTGAGGATATTCCAGCAACAGGACCACCCATGCTGCAACATATCTGCCTCTTCAACAAGTGCAGCAGATTCTTTGCCCTGATCCCTCTAATGGGGGAGTCACTCAGAAATGCTCTAGTCCATGACTGGCATTCCTGTCTCCTTTATGTTTCTCATCTTTACCTCTAAATCCCAAATTTATTCATAAAGCAGTTCAGTTGAAGAGCATTCCTCATTGCTCCCTTTTGGCCTCATCAACTTTGGTCCCCCTTCATCTGGCCTCATCGTCAGCATCCAACCTGGATTTGTGATTCAACTCCAGACCTTCTGTCTCACCTGATGGGTATAACTCACCCATATTTAACAGGCCTCCACTAAGCTCTCCTCTCTGGTTCATCATATCTTTTTATATTCTCAAAAAAGCTTCTACTAGAAAGATTTACAAGAGTAAATGGAAACCATTTCTTTTCTGAGCCTTTAGCAAAGATGTTGACCCATTTTCAGCAGCTGTGCTATGGATCCTTGAATTTTTAGCTTAAATTTTCACTGAAGGGGCTAGCTTCTCAATTATTAAAGTTCAATGGGCTGCCATTTCTAATTTCCACCTGGGCAAAAATAAACTCTACCCTGGCCTCTTCAGAGCTATGCAAGGCCTTTCTCAACGGAGTCTTCTAGCTTAGACCACCATTAAAAGATCCTAAAACTCCTTGAGATTTAGCTGTCATGCTTCAGGCCTTAACACAATTTCCCTTTGAACCTTCAGCCAAAGCAGATCTTAAATTTTTCTCCTGTAAAAAACATTTTTCTGGTCACTATCACGTCAGCTAGATGAGTATCCAAACTCCAGGATCTATCTTCTAAACCTCCTTATCTGCTTTTTTTTTAATAAAGAAAGGGTGTCCTTGAGAATAAATCAGTCTTTCTTACCTAATGTAGCTTCTGAGTCCAAAATAAACCAGGTCATTAATCTCTTGGCTTGAGATGATTGTCACTGTTGAAGTGACACCTCGACCCCAAGTGCAAAAAATGGGAAAAGGGGGATGAGTATGAATGGGTGGATAGATTAATCTCCCAGTTTTCTTTCCCTGCTTTTCAAATAAGGAGGACTATATGATTTATCTTTTGAACGTACATAGACAACTTCATTTTTACCTTTATAGAACCAAAGACTTCAAGAAATCTGACCAGTTATTTGTCTCCTTTTCTCCGAACAGATTGGTCAAACCAATGTCTAAAGTTACATTGGCCAAATGGTTAACTGATTGTACCATATTTGTCTATGGTAAAATAGGATTACCCTTGCCTAAACCTCATAGACCTCATTCCCC